>NC_046373.1:34862701-34877701 GCF_011125445.2 Fundulus heteroclitus
AATTTATTACATGTACCATCATCACTAAAGGAGGCAGAGGAATAACTGAACATCTGACACAGAGAGCAGCAGATAGGAGACTTAGTCAGACACGGAGAAGCCATTATGAGGCTAAGGCTTGCTAGCGCTAGCTAACGCTAGGCTAAAGCTAGGCTAACGCCCTATTATCACGCCAAAGAACAAACCGTGTGAAAACACGAGGAGTTCCCAAACGTGATGAGCAGCCACAGACAATGTTTTAAAAGTGCTTATGTTTGGAAACAGATGTTACAGCAAAGAGGTTTAAAGATAAAAAGCGAGAGAGCCTGGAGCAAAGCTCCGTCGTTCACACAGCAAACAACAGGAAGTGACAGAATACGCCTTACCGCAAAACAGAAGTCCGCGAGCCACAACAGAATTATATGAAACCTTCCCCAGCGACCACATCAAACGGTCAAATGTCTTTGCAGCAAAGTGCTACACACTTACCTGTTATGCTTTGCTTTACTTTTTGAGGAAGTTGGAACCCAATGTGTTTAGGTTTGAACGCTGAATCAAACGCCTGATCACTTGAGATTTGTATTGGGTCCCGTGGGACCCACAGGACTTCCCACCCGATTCAGGTCCCTGGTTCACATACCAAAACTGAGAGTTCAACCAACTCCGAGATTTGGTACATTAGGCAGACACCCTGTCTAATTTTAGGACTAGGCTCACAACTTTCCTTTTTGATAAAGCTTTTAGGTTATCTGGAGCTATCTCTGTAGTTATGTTGCTATAGGCTTAGGCTGCTGGAGGACATTAAGATCTATTTTTCTCACTCTGTTGAGTTCTACTGTTCTCAAATTTGCATTGTTTGTTGTTATTTCAACTTTGTTCTCTCTGTGTTCTTTCTGCTCATAGTAGGTACACCTGGCCTGGCGTAGCTTTGACACCATCCAGGGGGCAGATCATCTGCCATTACCATATAACATAGAAATGATTCCTGGATTAATGTGCTGTTTCTGTCTTTGTTCTGTCTTCTCTAACCCCGTCGGTCGAGGCAGATGGCCGTTCACTCTGAGTCTGGTTCTGCTGGAGGTTTCCTCCCTGTTAAAGGGAGTTTTCCTCTCCACTGTTGCTTCATGCATGCTCAGTATGAGGAATTGCTGCAAATTGCCGTTCATTGGTGGAGAGGATCATGCTGGAATGCAGACTTGTCCTAGCTGACACATCTTCCCCCAATCAGTCATTCTGTCCAATCTAAGTGTGAGACTCTGTGCCTCCAGAGTCTATCTGTAATTTCCATGGTAACCGATTTTGCAGTGCAGTTTCTGTAATCTCATAATCTCTAACACCTGTCTGATCTGTCAAGTTTCTCTACATCAAAGTTTATACACCTGCAGCCAGAAAAGTCATTGGGCCTGAATGTGTGACCCAATATTTTTGGCAGTGTGCCAATCTAGTTATGCTAAAGCATTAAGGCTATTTGTTTTATTAATTGCAACACTTGGTAAAGGCTATCGAATTTGATTCCAATTTCCATACTTGTTGATCTAATTTGGTAAATAACTTTAACACAAACTGACTAAAACCTTTCTTAGTTTTTGTCTACTAAAACTGGACTGAAACCATCACATATATAGAAAAGACTAAATCTGAGCTAATAAGCATTTTAGTCCATAAGACAAAAATGGGTGCCAAAAACAATACTGAGGTAGAGAGAAGCTGTGCTTTTTTTATTTATTTATAGCAGCAGAAGTAGAACTGAGTGGAACCCGGAGATGCAGAGTCAATTGGGCAGTCAAGGAGCTAATAAGGTATAACGCCATTAGCAAAACCAGTTGGGCATCGCGTTCTCCATCCTATTTCTTCAGAGTCCAGATGAGTGGCAGGATATGGATACAGCTTCTCTCTCTGCCTTGCCATTTGACAAATGGTGTCTTCTGGCCGCCCCCCACTGGACTGGAGTTCTCCTGCAATTTTCCTCACAACTTCCCTAAATGAGAATGAAAGTAAAACCTGGGAGCCCGCCAGCGCTAGGCTATAATACCATGCATTATATGTATGCAGTCAAATTTTAGGGCAACCCTCTAAACAAAACTCAGGATACTGCAAAATAAAATATTCTTTATTCTTCCTGCACACATAAGATTAATTTGGTTCTTATTACATTACTTTAGCCCTAACAAGGATGTTACTGGAGTTTGCTGACACATAACCACTGTACTATCCTAGTACCCACCCTCATAATATTTCTGAACACTGGCCTTGTTATGTCATTTTTAGGGGCTGTGGTTTTGTCAGTTTCCCAGATGAACGGCTCCAAAAGCGGGCATGGGAAGAGTGTCAAGGAGCTGTGGGACTCGGTGGGAAACCTCTAAGGTTGAGCCTGGCTGCTAATAAGTGAGTCTATTCTAGTCTGGCAACCTTAGCTTGCAGAGAAGTTCCTGCATTGAGCAGAAGCAATGCCATCTGATAAGTTAATCAGTGTGCTCCCCCCTCTCCCTCCTCCCAGTTTAAGGAACAAGCAACAACAACAAGCAGTCAGGGAAAGCAAACATTCATGGCAGTCCAGTTCAGGATACAGATTACGGTTATGACCAGTATGACCAGTACCAGCACCAGGCGTATCAAGGGTATTATTCTTCATGGGGCTATGACCAGACTGCAGGAATATATGGTTACAGCTATCCTCAGTATGATTACACCACAGTATACCCCAGGTAAAGTGTTCTGTGTTAAAACAGCTTTTTCCCAATAGTAGCTGCTGACTGTTAAAAGTAGTTATTTTGAAACGTTTCTGCTCTTAATTGGTTTCAGGAGAGTGAAGCAGTTCAAGAGGAAGAAGTAGAGGAAGGCAAGTATTTGTGTTGGTGGAATTGTTTTACTACATGTTGTATGTGCTTATTAAAACCTTATATCACAAACAGTTTGAATGAAAAAAGCTATAAAACTGAAATTATACAGAATCTTGACATAAACTGATAAATTTTACATGTTGAATCATGTCCTACATAATCTAAAATGTTAAACATATTCTGCTGGGTACCCTTCTTCTGCTTTGCTTACATATTGAAAATATTTGTATTCATTTAACAGTCTCACAGAAGGGCTTTTCCATTTGACCTCAAAAGCCCAACGCGTGTTTCCATATGGGGATTTCACTTTCCCCAGGCTTTACTTTTCATGGGAAAATGTCCTGGTTTGAGGGTAGGACTTTTTCAGAAGCCTGCAGCTTTCTTCAATGGGGCAGGGTTGAGTGCAGCAAGAAAAAACTGTCCACCACAAGGGGGAGTAAGTAGCAGTTAGGAGATGACAAGTTTTCATTTCTATTGATTTTTATACCCTTCATTTATCTTAAAATGTACCCTATTTTTTTGGACTATAAGTCACACTTTTTTCATAGTGAGGCCGATCCTGCAACTTATTCAAGTGCAACTTATTTATCAAATTTAAATGGTAATTCATATTGACCAATGTGAATGGAGTAAACATTACTGTCTATAGCCACAAGAGAGCTTGCTAGGCTTGTGGAAACTATCCTGCTCCTGTACCCTTAAATTTTTTTTTGAAAGATTAACTTTCAAAACAGACTGCGTTGTAATGAAGTCATCAACTAATTTGCATATTTTTTCATACATTTGTTACCCAGGCTGTAGGAAAGAGAAGCCTTTGCCAGGTGTTTGGAACTACTAATAGCCTTTATGAAATAATTTATGAATTTTAATACATTTAATAATTGTGATTGAATCCACACTACAATAAAACAAAATGTACCAAAAAGACCGCCATCGGAGGCACACAAAGTGAACACGGTGAATAAGTGATTGAAGCTGTGTGAATCAAATCCAGGGAATTATTTTAGGGCAACAGTTTCAGAGACAAAGTAGACTACTTTAAAAATTATATTTATTTAATTATTACACATCTAGGGTGGGATCACCAACATGTTTAACCATTGTTTTGGTTAATTTTTTTTTCTAAATATTCCACCAAAGATTATATCATAAATTCTCTTAAATTTCTACAATGTAAACAAATTAAGATTAAAATGGCCGTAAGAGTTATGTAAACAGGTATCAATCCTGCAGCACATTATTGTCAAGTAATAACAAAAATGTAATGCCAAAAGTATCACATCTGTTTTGTCAAAGGCCTAAATTTCTTTTTGAAAGAAGAACAGCAAGTGCCTTAACCCGTGTAAACTTGTGGTTTCTCATGGCAGCTGTTGCTGCTTACATTTTCATTTGATTCCGTGATTGGCTAAAACCAACCTTTGGTGAGCGGGCACTAGGTGTCACTTTGCTCGATCAGCTCGGATGGTTTTGCTGAATGTCCCTCCGTTGCCCGAACGATGGGTGCAGACCCAGATTGATAATGTGCGGAATATAGAGTGCTACACATTATCAATATGGCTTGCCAGGTTAGCTAAGTGGGAAGGGTCTTTTGAACTTCTAACAATGTTTTATGTTGCTTGTGTTGTAGATCCCAGCTTGGTGGTGGATGTAGTAGAGTCTAACGGGAGCTTTATGGACATCAGTGAGGAACTGTACGATGCACTCATTGAATGTCACTGGCAGCCTCCAGAGTTTTCCGCAGACCAGGAATACATTGTTTCCAACCTGCCTGAACCCATTTCCAGCTAACTTGATATTGTTTTTAATTCCTTTTTGTTTTTTTTGGTTTTCAGAAACTGTGGAAATAAATAATTTTTTATTCAAGTCTTTGGGAGCAGTTTAAAAATGTTGTATTAGTTTGACCTTATTCATATGTTGGCCATCAACTGACACCACGTTGATCCAGTCAGAACAAACAATCTTGAAATGACAGAAGTGATGTTGGTTCATAAGTAGGTAATTTGTTTGCCTTCATGAAAAAAAAAAAACGATTTCCAATGTTAAATATCAGTCACCTGTGCCAGCATTCCATTTGCATTATTTATAGAGTTGTGTAATTTGACAGTGTTAGTAGAGGATTGGCTCAACTAAAATTTGGGATTCTTTTTCATGTGTCTAAACTAGGCTTTGTCAAATTATTGAAGAATAAGACCTTATGAGTTGAGCATTACCTTAAACTAGGTGAGGTTCATGGGTCTCCCACTCACTTTCTCATAATCATAATAAACGCAACAAAACAAAAGTATGATTTCATATTTAGAGGAGGGTAGCCTAAGTGTGAGCACATGTCCACTGTATTAACGCTATGCTGTAAAACAATGCAGAATTTAAAGGTTTATGGGAAATTTGAAACAAAAATGTCATCAAATATTAAAGGGCAACATCATGCAAAAACCTTTTTTGTGCTTTCAACTATTGTATGATGCTATTCCTTAAATCATTCCTCAAAGTGATGGTTTGCTTGATACATGATTGTCTGAGTAATCCTTGTGAATTCTGCGCAGCCAAAGGAAATATGTCATTATATATATGCTTATAGTTGGCTTTGGAAGGTGTAAAAAAGCATGACATAGAATAAATCTTTAGAACCATGTGCTAATGTAGCTACAATGGTCATCAAAAGGAACAGATACGTTTAGGGCATTTTTCATTTTAAAAGAAGCAGAGCATTTCCAAATACACACAGTCTCTGCCAGGCTCCGTCTACACATCATTTATTCTATTGGCATGTTATCCATATGACAATTCATTATTTTTTCATGCCAAACTGCTTCTTTCCATTACTCCATATTTGACATCTGTTATTACCTGTAATCTGAAATCTGTTTATTGTCTTGGCTGAGCTTGATAGTTTATAAAATTGAGAGATTTGGTTTTTAGTACCACTGGAGACTACTTGACAGAGTTGCATGTTTTGTTTGTGGAGTTAAAGATGCATAAATCCCTTGTTTTTCAGAAACCTAAAATAACTGCAAACCCCTTTAGGTTCTTTAGCTCATTTGTTGGATATCTTCCTCAGAAGATTGGAAGGTGGTACCAGTGTGATGGGCCGAGTCAAAGAGGCATGAGGAGTCAGAAATTATTAGAACTTTTTTTTTTACGTTAACCCAGAGTTAAACTTACAAAAATAAATGCTGAGCTCATAAAAGGTGAATGAAACAGAATTTGAACTCTGGCAAGAGTACACAAGCGCACTCTCACAATCAACTGCAAGTGCTGGGTTCCAGGTTCTTAGAGATTCACTTCCATACAGAAAGCCCATATTTTTATCTTCAGCTACCACATTATACATGTCAGATTAAATAATACTACATATACTTCAGCGATGGTATCAAGGTGTTACTTTTTTGTATTTAATAATATATCTGTTGGTTGTGCTGTTTTTTTTAAATCTCTGCAGGTGATGAAGCAAACTGAAGATCATTCTCTCCCTTTTATCTCCTCTTTTACCTTTTCGTGTTTTTCTTTTCCTCTTCTACTTTCGCATTGTAGTGTCCATATAATATGAAATACTCCCTGCATGAAATATAATAAAACTATTTACATGCATAAATAAGCACTATGGCGAAAGCTCTACTGTGCCACTTGTGAAAGTAAAATCTGTTGGGTTCTTTTTGGCATTAAAAAAACAATTCTTATTGACACATTGCCAGACAGGACACTTAACAAAACAAAAAAAAAGTGCATAAGCAAACAGACTGCACAAACAAAAGCATACCAGACAGAACAAAGAAATTACACTCAAGTACTGACTCATAGACTCTTAAGACACAACAGGGGTAACTACAAACAGTACTACAACTATTTACAAGAAAACTACACAGTACAGTTTGTTGAAAGAATAACCTACAACAAAAAAAAAAACTTGCACACGCTCTGTAGGCTGTGTGACTACTTTTTTGGGAGGTTGCAAAGACTTTCCTTACATATTACTTTCCATTATGTCCAAATTGCAGCTTTAAGTGAGAAGCCAGCTTTTGTCTCTCTCCATCTTGCTCTAATTTATCCATATTTCTCTCTTTTTATGTTGCTGTCTGTCTCTATCACGTATCTGTTAGGTTTAAACACCAAACATCTTATTCAGCAACCTGCACAAAGAAGACACAGAGAATCAGTTAAGTTTCAGTTAAGCGTTGTAACCTCCTATCTTGAATTGGTCTTTATTAAAACTAATCACAGTCCGGATCTTATTATTCTGATAACAAAAATATAGCTCTTCAGTTCTTCTGTCATCTTTCGACGCTTTACATGGATTTTGTAATAGTTTCATAATTTGGGAAGGTTTAGGATTGTAGTACCCCACTCTTCTTGGTTCTCTGGCTTTTTTAGTTCCATAAGGAATTTGAGCTTCCCATAGCCATATAACTACTGCTGCCACGGTTAGGATGGCTATCCCCAACCACACAAGTCTTTTCCCTTTTTCAGTTAGCATTCTGTTTGCAGATTGAAATCCTTCCTAAAGACCCCTCGGCAGAGGTGTGGACAATCTTCACCGATTTGAGACGATTGTATACTAGAAATACAACCCCCTTTGTACAACGGACTTACTCTGAGGGTCGTTGAAGAATTACAATACTACAACAGATACCACAAAGCAATCACTAGGAGGCAGACTAATACAGTCAAATTGAATGCAATAATGGAAATTGTGACCTTAGTCATGTTTAATGATTCTTTTGCAATGTGTTAAGTGAATCCACGTGCTCCGCTCTGCAATCTTTACAGCAGTTCCAGTGGTCAGCAAAACCTGGAAAGGTCCTTCCCACTTAGATGCATGCCAATGTTTCTTCTTTATGCTTTTTATCAGAACCCAGTCCCCTGGTTCAACTAACTGGTTTTCTTGTGGAGACACAGAAGTTGTAACACTGTCAGTTTGTTCTGTCACTTGTTTCTGTTTTTCCAGCATTTTTCTCATATAGTCTGCTAGAGTGCTTTCATCGTCAGTTTCCCATTTGTTCTCAAAATAGGGCAGTCTATATGGTTTACCAGACACCATTTCATAGGGTGTCAGGGCATTTGTGCTAGTAATGTTTATGTGCAGTTTAACAAGGTCTAGGCACTGAGTCCACGGCCTTCCTGTTTCTTCCATGCACTTTCTTAGTCTGTTCTTTATTGTTCCGTTAGTTCTCTCAACTAAGCCCGCACTCTGAGGATGATATGCACAATGTTTTTTTAAGTCTATATGAAAGGCTTGGCCTATTTTAACAATGATTTGGTTCACAAAATGTGACCCATTATCACTGTAGATTTTTTCTGGTATCCCATAGCGAGGGATAATGTCTTTACATAAAGCTTTTGCCACTGTTAACGCATCTGGATGTTTTGTGGGAAATAGTTCTATCCATTTGGAAAATGAATCAACTATTACCAGACACATTTTTTTTTCCTTCACTAGGACTTAATTCAATAAAGTCCATGTGTAAATGTTGAAACGGATAATCAGGTTTTGGAAACTGACCTCTTTTTGGTCTCAGGTTCCCCTGAGCATTGTGTTTTGCACATATCAGACATGATCTACAAACATTTTTTGAATAAGAATTAAACCCATAGGGTGTGTATACTTTGTTTATTAACCCCACCATCCCTCCTGTTGAGACATGGGACTTCCCATGGCTCAAAATTGCTGCCCATTTATAGAGATTTTTAGGCAGAATGGGTTTATTTGCTGGTCAGGTGTACAAGCCATCTGTCTGTACAGCACCATTGCGCTGCCACAGTTTTATTTCTTGTTGCGGGGCCTGGTTTTGCATTTCCCTTAAAACATCATTAGTTAAAGGCTCAGGGTCCGTAGAAAGTGTGCACACGAAAGTGTCTGTCATTGCAGCTGTTTTGGCAGTTTTGTCTGCAAAAGCATTTTCTTTAGAAATAGGGTCAGTACCATTTGTGTGTGCAGCACACTTACAAATAGCGAGTTTCGCAGGAAGTTGTACAGCTCGAAGTTCTTTTAACAAATTTGCATGAGTTACTGGTTTTCCAGTCGATGTTATCATGCCTCTATTTTCCAATGTTGGGCAAATGTGTGTGTGGTTGCAAAGGCATACTGGCTGTCAGTGTAAATGGTTACTTTTTTTTCCTTTCATGAGTTTACAGGCCTCAGTCAAGGCCACTAATTCTGCAGCTTAGGCAGAGTAGTGCTGTGGTAAAGAAAAAGCTTTTAGCACTGTGTCAGCGGTGACTACAGAGTAGCCAGTTCTTGTTTTGCCTTTGTCATCCTTTTTGGATGAGCCATCTACAAACAATGTTTCTCCCTCAGTCAGGGGAACGTCCTTCAGATCAGCCCTGCTTTTGGCTGTCTGTTCGGCTAAAGCTTGACAGTCATGATGCTCGCCATCAAATTATCTAATTTAGAGAATGTGTTTACATTAAAGAAATACTTTGGGATCTGCCCTTTAATTTTTCCAAATCCTTTTTTGTTCCTGTTGATTTCTGTCGCTCTGCAAAGTTTAACTTCTGTGGTAAAACGATTTAAACCAGTAACATTCTTCATAAATTCTTAAACATCAGCAACTCCATCTGAGGATAACTGTAAAACTGATAAAATCTATCTAATCAACCGGGTTGTACTTTTACCAAACAGCTTTAAGTTCCATTTTAACTTTTAACTTTTGTTTCTGCTAACTGGTGATTCCTAGACCTACAATTAGCAGAAGTTGTTAGTGAGCTAATTCCTGCTTTCCTTAGATCAACCAGATTTAAGTCTAGTGTATTATATTCAAACTAGGGCTTTCAAACTATTAAAATTTTAATTTCAATTAATCTCGTATTCTATCTTTATATTTCTGAAAGTATAAAAGCTCATTTGGGAATTTTAATATGCACTTTTGCAATAAACCACACTAGTTAAAATTATGCTTATACAAACACAGATATAAGTTTTATTATTTATTTATTATTTACTCTCTTTCTCAAACACATATTCCTGAGCGGTCCCTAAGTTTGTCAATGCAGAGACAGCAAGTCTGCCTCTAGAGGGGAGGGCTGCGCCCTGAGCAGCAGGCGGGACATATCAACTATCAGTGACCAATCCTCTGCTGTTTTTCAGCGATGTTGGGGCTGTAGGTGTAGTAACAGATGACGCGCAAGGTTGGTGGGTGTTTCTAATAATGTGTTGTTCCTGGGGGTGTCACCAGGAACCGTTAATTCTCCGCCCAACACATTCAGATGTTTAAATCATGGTCAGGTTTGTTTATCATATCTATTGTCCTGCTTTAGGTCGAACTGTCCCCCCGAGGTTCGCTTCAGCTCAGTGTGAAAAGTCTCCCCTACACATATTCCATCCAGCTCCACTTCTCCCATATAATCTCCCCATTTGCTGTTTGCCAAGTTAATAAAGTTATAACATTACAATATAAAAAGACCCTACTCTATTATTTTTACAGCTGTCATGAATCCATTGATATCCATGCTGCACAATTCTATTTATTTTCACTAATATCCTGATCAAATGCACCGTAATTCTCTTAAGCTTCAGTTGCTATTCTCAGCTCTGTCATACGCACAAATCTACACACACAGACTTATACACAAAAACCCCATTTGCGCACAGACATCAATCTCCGCGGATCCAAGCAGTCTCTCCCCCACTCACTTAAACAAAATGATCTCATTTCCACAGACACAATATGTTGTACAAGACAGACAGACAGCTTGCGCGTAGTGTTCTGCGAGACGTCTCTCTCTTTCTTTCTTTTTTTTTTTTATACGAAACCTCCTTGTTCTAAAAAAAAAAAAGTGTTGCTCTGTGATTTCCCCTTTAGATTTCCCGATTTATTAATGATAGCTTCCTGGAATTTTAGCTATTTTCTGTTTGTTAAGTCACCTCTTAAACCTGAATTGTATTATTTTACCCATGTAGCTAAATGTTAAATTTGATCAGAGTGGGTCCTGCTGTTTTTATCCAGACTTGGGTCTGGGCAAGACCTTCTTTTGCCATTTGCTTCTCCTTGTTTTTGCATTTTAATTTAATTTTTTCCTGTAGTTCGTTTATGCCAGAAGTGGATAGTTTGCCATTGAAGTTGTACTTTTTTTATCTAATAACATAAGGGCACAATTGCTGCTTTATCTTCTTTCTCAACAACTTTCCAATCTTTACATGTAAGTTCTTCAAGCAGATCGCGTTTTTGTTCACTTTGTCCCTTTCCCATTTTGGTGAATGTTTGGACCCAGTGGGTTGCAACACCTGCTGTGTTCTAACACTGGGTTTATTTAGACAAGATGACGATCAATAACTGTTTGTGGTAAAACTCACTTCAACCTTCAAGGTGGAGTTTTCTTGCCTACATGCATCCACAAAAGCTCGTCATATTTGTTCTTGCCTGTTTTGGTATGAAATAAAATACCTAGTGGTATTTGTATTTCCTCACACACACACAGTCACACTTTTGAGCTCTTACTTTTAATCGAACACAGAGGATGCCGCCGTCCTTCACAGAATTTAACTAGTTAGTTTAAACTAGAGGAGTCTGTCCTCCTGCGGACTTTAACTGTTTAGATTTCCTTTTTTTAACACAGAGGACGCCGCCGTCCTTCACAGAACTTAACTAGTTAGTTTAAACTAGAGGAGTCTGTCCTCCTGCGGACTTTAACTGTTTTTTATCTGCTACCTGATAGTGCCTAGGATTGTCAGGGTTTTATCTTGTTTCTCAGAAATGTTCACTCATTCCTCTTTAACGAAATTCTACTCACAATTCTCTGTGTCCCTGGAATTCTTCAACCTTCGGATCCCAGCCCGTAAAGGAGGGACCAGTCCCGGAAAGGGTCTTAGTGCTGTGGCCACAGACTTGCTGGAACCTCACTTTACCTGCTGGGATCGTTAGGTATGTTGAAATCCGGCTCGAAGGACCATTTAATGTTAGGTTTAAACACCAAACATCTTATTCAGCAACCTGCACAAAGAAGACACAGAGAATCAGTTAAGTTTGTCTTGCAAGGAGAGGGCTCGGAGACTGCTCAGTTACAATCCTCCAAACCACTCTGAAGCAGTCTCCGCTCGCCAGGCTTTTTATTGAAAATTAGAACGCCCTAGTTACACAGGATTTCAACTGCTGAGGGAAGGGAACAAACCAGTTGAAATCCGTTAGGCAGAAACCCAATACACAACAACATCAGTCATGGCCATGGGAACTTTCTTCTTTATCTTCCACAGGCAGCTGCAAGATACAATTAGGTGCAATTGCAACTGTTTGCATGCCTGTGATCTGAATCAACAGTATACAAGGAGAAATAACACTTCAGTAATAAGTATAATATAATGTTGTATAGGCAATGAGATATAAGTGAAACATAATAAAACTAGAATAACGATTAAAAGTAGAATAACTATAATAAATCCAACAGTATCTTTATTTCGCTAGGTTATATTTTGAAAAACACCTGCCTTCCTTCCAACTTCATGATAGAAGGAAAATCTCTTTATCTCTAGATCTGCCAGAGTTTAGAATAAGAGTTTCATATGATCTATTCATGGGGTTAGTCTAACAAACAAAATGCATTTTCTAAGAAAAAAGCAGCCATCTGTTTTCATTGATGGAAGGTGGATTTTTTTCCCCCCAGTAGTCTTTTGGTGATGTGCGTCAATGAAAGCAAATTGTATTTTTGTAAGACATCTGAATATGACATAAAGCCGTTTGTTGAGAACGTGCTATATTGAATGTTAATACTTATGATAGCCTTTAAACAGATGGATCATCATACTTGTATTAGGCAAACGTTCTCAGTACCTTGATATAATCATATGCAGCTCCATGTGGAATCAACAAATGTGTCCTTTTCTGCTTCAATACACTACAAAAGAAAAAGACAAATTTAGCCCGTTGTGTCCCGACGCAAGTGATACAAATTGCCGGAGATAACTTTTTGGTCATTTAAGCATTTATGGCTGTAATAAATGCCCCATGCTCCTCCAGACTCCGCCGATGTCTGCACTGGCCCTTGTCACCACAGACACCATATACGTAGATGTGTCATAGGGCGCAGGTTCGCACGTCAACATCACCGCCATATTGTATGTGGCAGAAAAAAGTTGAGTTCTGTTATTGTGAACGTGGATCAGAGAAGATGCCTCATTCCTGTGCTGTATGGAAATGTATTCTGGGTGATTTCACTACTTGCATCTGCCTTTATATATATATATATATACATAAATATTGTCAGGGTTTTATTTACCGATGAACTCAGGACGCGCACACGGGACTAAAGTTTAAGAGTTTTTATTTGAAGGAAGTATGCTGGATGGCGGATGATGAAGACCGGAGGTTCAGGGCTGCAGAAGGTCAGGGATGTAGGTGATGGCAGGAGCTGACGGGCCGGAGTGAGAGAGAGTCACAACTATACAGGCCGCAGGGAAAGCTCAATACTGCTCGGCTAGCAGGGCCCGTAGCCACAACAGCTTAGCAGTTCATTTGCAGACACCAGGACACAGAGCTGAGCTTCTCCAGGGCGGCTAATCAGGTTAGCAGAACTTAGGAGACACCAGAGCACAGAGCAGAGCCTTTCCAGGATGGCTAGTCCAGTTAGCAGTTCTCTGGAGACACCAGGACACAGAGCAGAACCTCTCCAGGAACAAACAGTGAACGAACAGTCTTTAGAGTGACTGGCAGGACTAACCTTAACAACAGGAGCAAAACAAAGCTTCCAAGGCAAAACGGGGACTGGCATGGAGAGGTGTGGAATGATGACGGCCCAGTGCTGAACTGAAGGCAGAGGGAGGTTTAAATAGAGCACTTCACAGGTGGAACAAGGGTCTGGCTAATTGACTGGTAAATGATTATCAGGTGTGACTGACTGCTGAGGAGGTGAAGTGAAAATTGACAGAATATAACTGATGACTCAAAACTAACAATAAATAAAGTCAACCTAACCCAAAAGAGATGAAAAAATGAAAATAACAGAAAAACAAAGCCAAACCAAAACGCAACCATGACACATAGAGAGAGAGAGAGAGAGAGAGAGAGATAGAGAGAGAGAGAGAGAGAGATAGATGAGAGAGAGATAGAGTAGAGAGAGATAGAGAGAGAGATATATATATAGAGAGAGATATATATATAGATATACATTAGAATATAGATACATATACATATAGATATCTACATAGATAGAGATATAGAGATATATATATATATATACATATGTATATATATATAGATATATACATATATATATATACATACATATATATATATATATATATATATATATATATATATATATATATATATATACATATAGCTCTCAACTCTCACGCATTGACCGTGTGACACACGCATTTCACTAACTTCACACGCTCACACGCAACACATGGCATTTCACACGCAAACATGGAATTTCTCACGCATAAAAATCCCAACGCCCATCTGGGCAGCGGACGATAAAAACTCCGCCTTCTGCTGAGATGTTTCAGCTTCTTTCACAGCTTATGGCCATCAGTAATTCCTGCTGCAGTTCGTGTTAACAGAGCAGCAGGAAGAGTGATCAGAGTTATGAATAATTTTAGTCTTAACAGTGATGAAAGTAAGCCGGTAAGGTCCTGTACTACGTACACAGGAGGGGAGGGGGCGGAGGGAGAGCTGCTGCAAGATGACCGGTCCATTCAGAACCAGTCATGGCTGCACGCTGATCATAAAAACAGTTCTGCTAACCAGATGCAGTTTAAAACGCCACTTGGTCAGTTTATAAGTTTCATTTTTATTAATTCTGCATTTTTTAACTACATGCACCGTATTTCTGTGCCTCAGCGCTTGCTCCTCTCCCTCCCCTCCTTTCCCTCGGAGCAGGTGCTTTCTGGGCGTCAGTGCGCACTGACGAGAGCAATAGAGATTTGTCTGGTCAGCGCGGCGACTGACTGAGAAACCTGTCGCTGTGAAAGGTGATAATGGTTATAAACTGTAACAGTCTAGAAGTGCATTGAGCTGAAAAGAGGGAGACTTCAGCAGCTGGATCGTGCGTAAAGACGCAGCGGGAACCTCTGTGTGCTTCAGTGTTGCTGCTAAATGGGAAATTGTTGACCATAAAGGCTTGATGAAACTCAGCCTGATTCACCAATCAGGTTATAGATTTACAATGATAAACAACCCATAGATGAATGTGTAACAGTATAATAATTCGGTCAATAATTAAAATCTACTTAATTTTATTCAGTATTATT